>NC_140589.1:224204945-224247320 GCF_964204655.1 Triturus cristatus | reverse complement strand
TTTTCTTCAGCAGTACCCCTGCACGTCGTTAGGTGGCGTCGTGGGTGCCTACATAGACACCACCCATGCGCACGGACGTCAGTTCTTAACACGACTTTCCACGCCAAAAGCGCAGAGCCATGAAAGACACTGACCACTGGTGCATCAAAACCAGGGCGCTTTTGGCAAGTTTCTATCTCTAGAAATCAGTTCACAGAGCAGGGAGGATGGGTGGTGGCTGTAAGGAATCTACAACAAGCATATGTCTCTATCAGATTCATTGTTACCAAAGTTAAGTAACTTGTTCATCTGATAGAGACTGTTAGTTGTAGATTTCTTACCTTAGAATAGATACCTCAGCAGTACCATCCCGGAGAGGGTCTGCGAACCAAAATCAATCCAGAAAGTCCTGAAGGACCAAACAGGCAAATTACTCATCCCTCTAGACTTGGCTATCCATGCAGTAGAGTCTGGTAAACGAGTTAAGGGATGTCCACATTGCTGCCCGACAGATTTCAAGGACTGGAACTCCAAATGCAGTTGCTCTGGTGGAATGAGCACGCAACCCCACAGGAGAGTCCTTTTTCGCCAAAGCATAGAATATTTTGATGTCAAGGACAACCCATCGGGAGAAGGTCCATTTTTTTTTTTTTTTTAACAGCCTAACCTTTCTTGGCACACCCATAGAGCTAATGAAGAGTTAATCATCCACCCGGAAGTCCTTTGTGTGATCAGTATAAAAAGAAAATGCACGTTTTGAGTCCAGACGGTGGAGTCGCTGCTCCTCCTTGGAGGGATGCGCGGTGGATAAAAGGTGGGCAGAGTGATAGATTGTCCCATATGAAAAGGCGTGACAACCTTAGGAAGAAATCCAGGCTTGGTCTGAAGCGCCACTTCATCCAGATAGACAGAGAAAAGGGGGCTTAGAAAATAAAGCTCACCTGGCTAGTGTAGGTGATGGCAACAAGAAAGGCAGTATTGCAAGTCAGCAACCTGAGGGGTCTGGTACGAAGAGGCGCACACATAAGAAAGGTGAGAACTAGATTTACGTCCCATTGGGGCATTACTTAAAGAGATGGAGGGAATCTTAATGATAGGAGATTTGAATAAAGGCTGATCTGGCAGCCGAAGAAAAGTAGAGATGGCTGCAAGATAACCTTTAAGAGCGCCCAAGGCAGATCCCTGCTGGGCCAAAGAGAATATATACAAGAGAACCTCTGAAAGAGGAGCAGAAAGGGGATCAACAGCCTTTGCTGTGCACCATGCCACAAATTTGTTCAATCTACAGGCGTATACCGTTTTAGTGGAGGGACACCTGGCTGCAAAGGCATCACAGACTTCTGGCGGAAGGTCAAAAGCTGTCAACTGCCGCCGCTCAATCTCCACTGAAGGAGGTGGAGACTAAACCGGTTCTAGTGAAGAACCCTCCCATGCTGCTGCGACAGAAGATCCTCCCAAAGGTGCAGTCTCATCTGCTCAGAAGGTCGGGGTACCAGAACTCTTTGTGCCCAGTCAGGAGCTACAAGAATGACTTACGCCTGGTCGCGCTCGACCTTCTTGAGCACTCTAGACAGAAGTGGAACCGGCGGAAAGGCGTACAGGAGGTCGAAGCTCCACTCGTGATGAAAAGCGTCGCCTTGGAAACTCCAACGTGCAAAACTGCTGACATTGCGTGTTCTCTTCAGAGGCAAACGGATCGAACCAAGGCTCACCCCACCGCTGAAAGAGACCTTGACCCGCCTTCGGATGGAGACTCCATTCGTGATCGACTAGGTACAGACAGCAGAGTTCGTCCGCCCTCGCGTTCGGGGAGTCCGCCAGGTATTGAACCACCAGGGTTATGCCCTGATGTTCCAGCCATGTCCAGAGGCAGAGAGCCTCTTGACAAAGGGTCCACGACCCCACCCTGCCCGGTTTGTTGCAGTAACACATGGCGTGGTGTTGTCGGTGAACACCTAAACGACTTTCCCCCTGAGAGAGGGAAGGAATACTTTCAGGGCCAGTCTGATCGCCTGGAGCTCCAAAAGGTTGATATGCAGGACTAACTCCGTCGGAAACCAAACGCCTCTGATCTCAGCCTCTCCCAGGTGGCCGCCCCATCCCAGAAGTGAAGCATCTGTCACCACTGTTGGATCTGGTTGGGGAAGGGAGAGGGATCTGCCTGTGACCCAATTTTTGTTGGTTAGCCATCACTGCAGTTGGTATGCAGTTCCCTCTAAGAGTTGGACGTAGTTGGAAAGATTCCCCTGATGCTGCACCCACTGGAACTTCAGGTCGCACTGTAGAGCCAGCATATGCCGTCTGGCATGATCCACCAGCAGGATGCAAGAGACCATGAGACCGAGCAGCATCACAGTCATTCGCTACTCGGGAGGATAGGCCCCAAACTGAGCTATGTCCAGAACTGCACGATGAAAGGGAGCATATGAGAGGGAGTCAGGTGTGACTTTGGTACGTTGATAGTGAACCCCAGCGAATGCAGGAAATCTGCGATAGTCTGGGGGTGGGAGACGACAGCCTGGGGCGAGCCTACCTTCAACAGCCAGTCATAGAGATGGGAAAAGACTGGAACTCCTGATCTACGCAGATGAGCTGCAACCACAGACATCACCTTTGTGAACACCCAAGGGGCCTGGTAAGGCCAAAGGGGAGCATGGTGAAATTAAAGTGCTTGTGGCCCACCCTAAACTGAAGTTAACGTCTGTGGGCCAGCAGGACGGAGATATGAAGTCCTGCAAATCCAATGCCACCAGCAAGTCTCCTGGGTCAAGGGCAGACAGAACTTGGGCTAGGGTGAGCATTTTGAACTTCTCCTTCCAGAGAAAGAATTTACAGGCCCGGAGGTCTAGAATTTACGGGCCCGGAGGTCTAAGATAGGACACAGGCCTTTGACCTTGGGTACCAAAAAGTAGCAGGAGTAAACCACGACCTACTTCTGGCACAGGGAACCTCTATATAGCTCCCTTAAACAAGAGAGCTGAAAATTCCTAGCAGAGAAGTGCCAAATGATCATCTGTCATGCGATCGTAAGAAGGTGGTATGGAGGGAGGGGTGATCTCAAAGGGGAGGGAGTAGCCCCTTTGGACTATTTGCAGAACCCACCTGTCTGACGTGATTGCCAGTGGAGGAAGTGACGGAAGATCTGGCCTCCCACTGGCCGTCGATAGGTATGAAACGTCAGAGTAGGAAGGTTTGGAGGCTGCAGCAGGGGACAACTGCCCTGCCTGCTGGCTCCCTGACCCGCGAAGATGCTGGGTATCACATTTGTGGCCATGCAGAGACTTGATAGTTTGCTTGACTCTGTGGCCTGGCTGAACAGGACGTGGCTGGGCGCCCCTTCCGTAGCCACGGAAGGTCGACTGAGCTTGAAGTGAGGTAGCCACGAGGCCCAAGAATCTGGCCATAGCTCGAGAATCCTAAAGCGCTCAAGTGCTCAGTCTGCCTTGTCGCCTAAAAGAGGAGTGCTATCAAAGGGCATGTCCATCCAGGAAGACTGGCCATTCCCTGAAAAGCCATAAGGCCTCAAGCCGGTGTTGCGTCCAACAGTTACCGACGTGGCAATCGTTCTGCCCAGTGAGTCAGTGGTATCCAGTCCACATAGTATGGTGAATTTTACTCGCTCTCTCCAGTCTTCAACTGCTTGAGAGAGAACGGCCCGGGCCTCGTCTGGGCGCTGAGGCAGCACCTGTGCGACCGTATCCCAGATAGTATGGGATCATTGGCCCAAGAGGGATGTGGTATTCACTGACTGCAATGCGTGGCATAGAATAGTGTGGAGTAGGACGGAGTTGCATATTGGAAAGACATGGAGTTGCGTAGAGTGGAATGGCGCACAGAGGAGCAGAGTGGCGCAGAGCAGAGTAGAACTGTGTAGAGTATCAGAGTAGAATGGCACACAGTAAACTGGATTGGCGTGGAGGGCTGAGTGGCATAGAAGTAGAGAAGCACAGAAGTAGAGAGGCACAGAAGTAGAGAGGCACAGAAGTAGAGAGGCACAGAAGTAGAGAGGCACAGAAGTAGAGAGGCACAGAAGTAGAGAGGCACAGAAGTAGAGAGGCACAGAATAAGAGTGGTGCATGTAGAAGCTTGTTAGTATGTATAACAGTTCTGTGAGAACTGGTTTGAACAAATTGGCATGAAGAGGATTACATCGGCAGAGTAGAGTGGCGTAGAGCAGCTTAGAATGGACTAGTGGAGAGCAGAGTGGCGTAGAATGGAGTCGCAGACTGGAATGTCATGGAGTTGCATAGAGTGGAATGGCGCAAGGTGGCGTGGAGTAGAGGGGAGAAGATTGGCACAGAGTGACGCAGAGTCACAGAGGCATATAGAGCAGTGCAGAGTGGCGTAAATGGAAGTGGTGTAAGGGGGAGTGGAGTACAGTGTGGTGCAGTGGCAGAGTTGAATGGCGTAAAGTGGCACAGGGGAGAGTGGCCAAGAGTATAGTAGAGTGGCATGGTATAGGGTAGAGTAGCGTGGCATAGAGTGGCATGAGTGGAGTGGCATACTGAAGAGGGGTAGAGTGAATAGAATTGGTGTAGAGTTCTAGAGTAGAGTGGCAGAGTAGAGGGGAGTAGAATGGAGTGGTGTAAAGTAGGGTACAGTAGAATGGAGTCGCAGATTGGAATGCCATGGAGTTGCATAGAGTGGAATGCCGCAGGGTGGCGTGGAGTACAGTGGCATAGAAGTAGAGTGGTGCATGTAGAAGCTTGTTAGTATGTATAACAGTTCTGTGAGAACTGGCTTGAGCAGAATGGAGTGGAGTGGATTAGATTGGCATAGATTTGTGGAGTGGAATACATCAGCAGAGTAGAGTGGTGTAGAGTAGCTTAGAATAGACTAGTGGAGAGCAGAGTGGCGTATAATGGAATCGCAGACTGAAATGGCATGGAGTTGGAGTGGAATGACGCAGGGTGGCGTGGCGAAGAGCGCCGCAGAGTCACTGAGTACAGCGGCACATAGAGCAGCGCAGAGCAGTGCAGAGTGGCGTGGTGTAGTGGTGTGGACTGGTGTGGTAGAGTGACGACGGCGGGCAATTGTCCTATTAAAAGGAGCCACTGTGCTGGGCTTGGACCAGATGCCCAGCAGTACATCAGTTAAGGTCTCGTTGAAAGGCAGCAAGGGTTCTGATGAGGAGACACCAGGCTGCAGGACCTTTGTCAAGATGTTAGTCTTGACTGCTACAGAAGGGAACTCAAGGTCCAGGACCTCAGCTGCCCTTCGCACCACCATAGAGTATGATGCTGTCTCCTACGTAGCCACAGTAGAGGCAGAAAGTAGGCCAGAATCTGTGGTTTCCAGTCAGCTGGCCTCACCAAATTCCCCACACCAGTCCATGTCGTGGTAAGGTTGGTCATGTAAAGGGTCCAGCAACCCATCACCCTCTTCCTTCATTACTAGCCCTTCAGAATAGGGCTAAGAAATAGACCCAGAACCCAAGGGTTCGATCCAGCTATGGATCATCATGGATAAGAATAGGGCTGGCCACTGCCTTGAGTCTCAGAGTTAGGGGGTGGAGGTGAGTCGCAAAGCTATCACCGGATAGGGCCAGGGGGGAGGACAGGGAGGGGGGAGGACAGGGAGGGGGGAGGGGGGGGGGGGGGGGTGGGGGGGTGGGGGGGTGACAGCAACCTGCCTCCAAGCCAGAGCTGCTGGTGCAGAACCTGATTGAACCCCCTCAGACCTCAAGGGCCCGAAGGTGCTTTGGTAGTGTCTGGCATTAGACTAACCAAATATGAGGCACATGGTGTCATAAAACTCGAGCTGGGCGGGGGTTGCTCTGACTCCCGGAAAGGCTTGGAAGCGCAGAGTTGACCCAGGCGCAGGTCTGAGGAACGAGGCAAAAAACACCAAAGCTCCTCTGTTGCAGCGGCCAACGGGTGGGAAGAACTTGAAGCACGCTTTAACTTCTTGTGTTTCTTGTGCTTCTTACCCGACTGACTCGAAGAGTTCAAGTGGAAGGACAAAAACAAACACTTGGGGCTCCCAGAGTGGTGTCTGGACCTTCCTCTCAACCAGGACTATGAACAAGACCTCCAGGGTGAACAACGCAGTGCAAAGTGCTGGTCTGCAAGCAGTTTTAGGGAGCGCTCCCTCAAAGTTTTCGGAGCCATGGCCCAGCAGTCGGGCATGACTTCGAGACGCAGTCGTGCTCCAGGCACCAAAGACAAACTAAGTGTGGATCCGTAACCAACACTGCATGGTTATACAAAAAATGGGGCGACCCCGTGTCCCTCAGATTAAAGTAGGCATAAGTGAGTCTAACTTGAATGAGGTTAAAAGCGGTAAACAACGCACCAGATCACTGTTTTTTTAAGAAATACATGGTAAAAGGCTGTACCCGCCGCTGCTGCGTTTAAGGACGTGGTACAGTGCTAAACCCGTCGCACGTTTGCCAAGCACCAACAGATGTCTACTACACTGCGCCTCATCTTCACGTGGTCCCAGCTTACTCAAGTTTTAAGCAGCTTCTGTCATGCACTCGAACACGCTGATTTCCATCACAGGCATGACTAGGCTCCCTCGCGCTCATTTGTGTCAATAGGTATGCACCACGTGCGCCCCCCCGCATAACTTTGACTCTCAAATTATAAGCACAGCTGAACTCGTTTTAGCTCGCTGTGTGCACATGACACGTTTAATCTGTCCTTGCACCATGAATCGGATGCTTAGCTGAACTCTCATCAGCTCTTCTTTAAGACACGCAGGTATTTCAGCAGATTCTAGGTCTCTCCTTGATATCCTCTGCCCAATAATCTGGGCAGTGCGCTCAGACTCAGAAGTTTAGCTAGATGTTATGCCAACCTGACAGGTATAACCCCTATACCTTTCAACTTTGTAGATTACCGCCACCTGGGGTACCATTGATCGTGCTACCAGGTCTCGTTCCAGGATTCACTCTGGTCCCGTAGAGTGAGTCTTACCGCCTGTTGTCAGTCGATTGTTGCTCCTTATTCGTATCTCTGCCAGATATTAATTATTCAACTCCTTCTTAAATTGTAGGCTGTCCTTCACTCCCCCCCCGCCCTTCCCATCCTGATGAAGACCCGTTCTTGACTACCCCAGGGAGCATAATTGGGTCGAAACGTCGACAACCATACTAGGCCCGGATCATCCAAAGGCGCTGCCCAAGGAAAGAATAATTTTTCGGCAGGCCTATTGCATTCCCTTTAGCATCTGGCCCATTACCCACTTGTAAAATATTTTCACCACCTTGTATATATTGCACACCACTGAACACCGAGCACTAATGTCACCACCACCCATTTTGTATTTTTGATTGTTCTTTAGCCGTCAATATATGTCTAAAGAATGTAAATGCCACTATTTGGATAAAACTTACACATTAGACAACAATTTGAGTGATATGCCTTATTGTTGGTAAAATAATTATCCACATCTAGACATCTTGAGATACGCTTGTGACATGTAAATGCGCTATTGCAATTAACTTTGAAACCCGAGGCGCCGCAAGATTAAATCTAGAACTCTTCTTGGACATGTTGGAAACATACACTCCAAAAAATGTTCAACAAAATATAGAAACAAGCCTGTCAAAAAGAAGCAGAGGGTAGCTCTTTATGTAGATCTGTGCTGGCTGGCATGGAAAGAAAAGAACTGGCGTCAGCATGTCAAGGTAGTGCCAATGTATGTGAAGCAGAGGTCACAACGGCAGAGACCAAGCCAATGACGTCATGCGGAGCCAGCCGACACCACCTACCGGCATACATGAAAAATCTTCCTGATCCAGTCTGATGCCTGGGAACAAACCTGTGGCTAGATGTCTATCAGATACATATCACACTCCTATTGCTAAGTGAATTGTGAGGAGCTTGAAGTCTAACTGGTTTTCTGTCTCGGCTTGGCACACTGAGTCCTTAGTGCCAGGAATCTGGAAAACCAAACTCTACAAGCCAGAACAAGCTAGGAAATGTATCAGTGGAATTTCAAAAGTACGAAATGCTTGCCTTCATTGTCTCATGGTTTTGTAAACACTAGTTCTATATTTGGCTCATACAGTGGGTTAACAGGAGCTTTATGTAGAACAATGGTACACCAAATCAAGCGCAAAAAATGTTTTAGATCAAGATAGCTCTTCACATAGGGAACATATTCCTTAGACCAAAAAAACATACTCACCGAATGACTGCCATTAAAACGACCTGGTAACCTTTTCCCTTGCATTTTGGGTCTATTTGCAGTGGGATGTGATAAATTCTCTGAGGTAGGTATCACATCATCAAAACTCGATCCTAAAAAAACAATCAAAGAACTCATCACAACACTATTATGAATACACTGGTTAACAATAAAATTACACAAAAAAACCTTGACACTGTTGTAAAGGAAAGAGATATTCAATAAAAATAATACTTAAGTAGAAAGGTAATATTGCCCAAAGGTATGATCATACCCGCCTAGCTTTACCTGTGACACCCGTATAATAGCAACACCTGAATTGCAATTAATTATCCTTTTCAGCATTGTCCAGTGGTGGCACTCTTATAACTCTTGTGTTTTGTATATGCCAGATGCTCTATTATTGCTCAGTAGCCACACCTGGGAACAACCCTCCTTGCATCACTAAACTCACGCACCAACTTTATGAAAATGCCTTGCCTTCACCCCCTCATAAAATTAAACTACAACATTTTTAGTTATTGCTCATCATTTTTCTTTTGCTGGTAAAATGTTTCTATAATTCATTTGAATTAATATATAACCCCGTTATATTTATTCATTCTTTATGCAGTTCGGACTATATAATAATTGTAATTCACTAATTTGTGCAACTAGACGAATATTCAACGTGAAAATTAATTGAGGTTGATTACAATGGTTTTCCCTCTCTTTAGCATGACCTGTGCTTGATTTATTTATACAACAGACTATTAGCGCTTCATATGGTGTAGAAAACCAGGAGGGCTCATTGTTTTAAGACACCCAAGAAATCACTGATTTGAGCATATAAGGTCGAGAGCTATAAAATACCAGATTAGAGTGCATACCGGTAATTGGAAATTCTTCACCAAGAAAGCTTGAAACCTAAAGGGCACTACAAAAAACTCGCTTTGCAATATATGCTCATAAATTTTATAAACCAAACAAATCCTGTATGCAAAACAAATTCAAGAAATTTGATTGAGCCATCTGTAGGTCAGGCTCCGGGGTGGGACAATAGTTCATAATTGTAAAAGGAGAGTCAGTACTTGAGTAATACCACTTGAGCACTGAAAAGAAAAGAGAACCGATACAGGGAAGGCCACATCATGGCTTGCATTTAGGCTAATAATCGTAAGCCTTAAGCTACAACCTTCATTGCCTTTTTTCTGACAGTCAATTAGTCATGGTTTTAAATGAGATCTTTTTGTCTAGAGGAAGTGGTGACAGAGGGCTATATAGGATTCAGTTTAAATTATTTTTATACCTAAACCACCTAGTATGTTTTTTCCCAGGAATACCAGAGGGGAACTTGCCTCTAGTACATGTCCAGTACTAGAGGGGAAGTGCAGAATTAGCACTACTGGAAAAGAGGCTTCACTGCTGACTGCAAAGATTACTTCTCACATAGAAGTTGTTTTGGGTAGGAAAAGAACAAGTTACTTCTGGTGACAATATTTCTAGTGGATACTTTATCTGCAGACTTTTCACCTTTTGAATATCCTCAGGTGTCAACATGAATACAAAACGTTTTCTTTCAGTAGCTCTCCTGTGCTGGTAGGCCACTCTTGAAAGGGTTCCCAGTCACGCTTGCAAAACTAAGATACAATGATTGGCAAATGTGTGTTTTATACCACACATTGCTAGAGGGTGTATTTCTGCAATAGGCACCACCTTGGTCAATGCTGAAAAAGTCATATTTGCTCTGGAGGAGTGAGCCCTAATACCTTCTGGAGGTTCCTTCCTGGCAAGGGCATAACAGATCATGATACAGACTGCAAACAAACGACAGTCTTTTTCTTGACTGCTTTGCCTTTCTTGTTGCCTATGCGTTCAACAGTTTTTCTTTGGACAGTAACTGCCCGCCCTATGAGGTTCCACCTTATACCGACCCACCTTCTCCCTGGTGTGGCGGAGCAGAGGAGAAAAAGTGGGAATAATAAGTCTGACACACAGAATGCTGTAACTAAATTCAGAAGCACAGTCACCTTAGTTCACAGAACCGGATTGTCTGGTAAGATGACAGTGAGCTGGAGCTGACTATGGAGGGGCGAGCACCGAAAAGATGAAGTTGACTAACTCTGGCAGCAAATAAAACAAGCTCAGACACCATGGCATGAAGGTGGAGACTCTGGAGGTAAGGATGCTAGACCTTACCCTCCAACTGCAAAAGGACGTCTGCTCTGAGCGTGAGCGATAGAGGAGGACATAGTCTCATTAGATCTGAATACTACATCCTTCTCAGCCTACCTGGGATCAACAGAATGACTGTGCCTGATCTTGAATCAGCTCTCTTAGCATTTGAGGAATCAAGGATATTTTTGTGGGGGGAGAGGCATAGTGGAGTGGAAAATTGCACATCAGATGAAAAAACATTCCCATGGTTCCCTGCCACAGAAATTGGAGGGGGCCCCAAAGGAAAAGATGGTCTTTACTACATCTGGGTGGAGATGCCACTCATGGTCAGCAAGACCAAGCTGATTTAGTCTGTTTGCTTGTGTATTCAAGGAGTCTGCCAGATGGTTGGCCACCTGAAGGCCTGATCTAGGTCTATAGCCCCAGTGCTTCCAGACACACAGACGAAGAGCCTACGCCACCCAGCCTGTTCACATACCACATTGTCATCATTTGTGTGTCAGGAACTGGGGAGATTAACTGTGATAGGAGGGCAGGAAGGTCTTCAGGTTCAGGCGAATCACCAGTATTTTTAGCTAGTTGATATGTAATCCTTGCTCAGGGACCTCTAATCTCCAATTCCTCCAGGTGGAGGCACCATTCACCACTGAGACCACTGCTGGTGGTAGGCAAAAGAATTTCCCACAGGATAGGTTCTCCTCTACCGACCACTAATTAAGATCTGTACCAGTTTTTAAAGGAATCCCGATATCTTTCAGAACACACCAGTTTATTTATTTCTAGAGTGTTTACAATCATCCCAAAGGATTTCATGGCGCTGGGGTGCAAGAATTCGTTATACAGTTGCCAGCGGGAGTAGTGGATCTGTCAGATACTAGGTTTTAGGAAACAGATGTGTTTTAAGTTTTTTCCTAAAAATCAGATAATCTGCAGCACGGCGTAGGTCTTGAGGTAGTTCGTTCCACTTTTTTGCTGCCAGATATGAGAACGAACGTCCTCCTGCCCTCACTTTCCTAATGCGCTTTGTCCTGCCCTGCGCTTGGTAAAGTGACCGTAGACACCTTGTAGGAGCGTACAATTCTATTTTGTTCTGTAAAATTCTTGGTCCACTACAGTGTAGTGCATTATGTGCGTGACTGAGTAGCTTGAACACTGCTTGCAGGTTAGGTCGCTCCCCACGCCGCACAGCACCACCTGTGTGTTCGTGCCTCCAGCCCACTACTGCGAGTTTGCCGCCGCTGTAAGTCTGCTGCCTTCCAGCGTTTTCCTCTGTGCCCTCGCATCTGTATTCTGCCCCTTTTTTGTGCTCTCATTTTTGTCAGTGCCCCTCTGCCAGCGTCTGTGCCACTGTCAATGTATTTTGCCCCTTTTTTGTGCTCTCATTTCTGTCAGTGCCCCTCTCCCAGCGTTTTCCTTTCTGTGCCACTAGCATTGTATATGCCCTTTTGTGATTATATTTGTGATTGTATCTCCCGCTCGTTCCCGCCGCTGCCTCCCCTGCGCACCCATTCGCCGCCCGCTCTCGCCTCCAAGCTGCTCCTCCCTCCCACCTCCCCATATATAGCGGCCGCACAGCGGCTGCGCATCGGCCGCGCATAGCGGTTGTGCCGCTGGCGCGCCGAAGGCGTGCCTAAGGCAGGCCAGTCTGCGCCCGTCCTCGCCTGAACTGCGCCCAGCGTCAGAACCCCTGGACCCCCGCGACTGCCACGACACCCGACACCGCTACGACTCCAGCACCCTCTACGCACTCAAGACTGGACGTTCACGCACCTGCTGCCTGACCACCCCTAAGCGCACCCAAGTACCCTTCACCAGCATCCGGCCCACCAACCCACCTACCAATGAACCCAACTACCTCAGATGCATCCTCCTCAATACCCGCTCCGCACGCAAACACGCCACTGAACTCTGGGACCTACTCGACTCCAACACCCCAGACGTCGACTTCCTGACGGCGGCGTACCCCAAGGGTCATCCCTCAGCCCAAAGTTCTTCAACGTCTACATGGCACCGCGCGCCCACGTCGCACAACGACATGACCTCAACATCATCTCCTACGCCGACGACACCCAGCTGATCCTCTCCCTCACCAAGGACCCCCACACCGCTAAAACCAACCTCCATGAAGGAATAAAGGCAGTCACCGACTGGATGAGGAACAGCCGACTGAAGCTGAACTCGGACAAGACGGAGGTCCTCATCCTCGGATCCACCCCCTCGGCTTGGGACGACTCCTTGTGGCGGACTGCACTAGGAACACCCACAACACCCACCGACAACGCACGCAACCTAGGGGTCATCCTACCCTCTCCATGACGAAGCAGGTCAACGCCATCTCCTCCTCCTGCTCCAACACCCTCCGCATGCTCTGCAGGATCTTCAAGTGGATCCCCACTGAAACGAGAAGGACGGTCACCCAGGCCCTCGTAAGCAGTAGACTGGACTACGGAAACGCCCTCTATGCAGGAGCCTCGGCCAAACTCCTGGAACGGCTCCAACACATCCAGAACACCTCCGCACGCCTGATCCTCGAAATCCCTTGCCGCAGCCACAACCCACCCCACCTGAGACCTGCACTGGCTCCCTGTCAACAAGAGGATAACCTTCAAGCTCCTCACCCACGCACACAAGGCACTCCACAACACCGGACCAGCGTACCTCAACAGTCGACTCAGCCTCTACACCCCCACCCGCCAGCTCCGCTCTGCAGACCGTGTCCTCACCACCGTCCCCCGCATCCGAAGAGTGACCGCCGGCAGCAGATCATTCTCCCACCTCGCCGCCAAGACATGGAACACCCTCCCCATCCGCCTACGGCAGACCTTCTGACCTTCAGAAGACTTCTCAAGACCTGGCTCTTCGAACGCTTTACAAATGCTATGATTGATTGATTGACCGCTCTCTGTCGCATGGGTAGCCAGTGGAGTTGTTTCATGCACATGGATGCTGAGCTCAGTCTGCTTTTATTACATACCCATTTCGCTGCGGTGTTTTTTAGTGCCTGTAGGCATGTAAAAAGGTAGTCTGCCATACCTACGAACAAAGCATTGCCATAATTCAGCTTACTAATAAGCAGGGCCTGTGTGACTTCGTCTGCACTCCAAGGGGATCCAGGGAAAGAGTCTTCTTAGCAGTTTCAGAGTTGCAAAACCCCTTCCACACAGGGCCCCCACATGGTCCTGGGAAAGGGCGTTGTCAATGAGGATGCTTACGTTTTTTACACATTGCTTCGGTGCTGGGGCATCTCCCAGGGTTTGTGGCCACCGAGTGGCCTCCCAAATCATATTGGCTCCACCAAAGAGAAGGATTTCAGACTTCCCTGCATTTAATTTAAGGCAATGTTCTGACATCCATTGAGCCATCTCTGCGAGGCAGTTTTTCAGTTTTGCGATGGTGTCATCATGCCTTTCCTCGAGCGCTACCATCAACTGAGTATCATCCGCATAGGAGCAGATGCTGAGCCCCCATTTTTTACTGATCTTCTCTAAAGATGACGCATATGCGTTGAAAAGTGTGGGGCTTAGGGATGCTGCCTCTGGCTCACCACAGCCGATGGCCCTAGGTATAGAGAAGAAATGGTCTAGTTGTATCGTTTGTATTGTGTTACTCAGGAATGAGCTGAGCCACTGTAGGGCTTTGGCATGGATTCCGTTTTCATGCAGGATTTCCAGCAGTCGATTGTGCAAGACCGTGTCGAACGCTGCTGACGGGTCCAATAATATCAGGGCTACAGCTCCCCCCTGATCGGTCAGAGATCTGATGTTATCTAGGACAGCCAAAAGTGTTGCCCAGTGCTGTTGGTGACCCTGAAACCGGTTTGTGTAGTAGGAACCACTGTAGATGGAGACACTAATGGGGAGCTCTTGCGTGCAAGATTGACCAACAGCATGCAGGAAGCCAGCAGAAAGGGGACTGGAGTCTTAGCACCTTCCTAAAACATTTAAATCATATCCTGAATGTACCGAATCCCCTGAGGAGCAGATTATGTCCAGTACTGACCCTATGAACTGGAGGAACTTGGAGGGCTCCAGGTGTAACTTGGGAAGACTGATGGAGACACCCATGATTAACAGTAGCGATGCTGTGGCATTCAAGTGGTCCGATATCATTTGAATGTCCCCTACAGTTAGCCTGCCTTCAGCAGGAAATTGTCCAAGCAAAGATAATACTGAGATCCCCACAGCACAGTGTGTGGCAAGCAAAAAGCCCTAGGTTCCTTAGTTAATCCAAACAGCGCAGCAAACCGGTAGAGTGTGTAACCTACCACACACTGCAGGTACCTCCTGTGCAAATGCAGTATTAGGTCGTGGAATTAAGTCTCCTACAAGTCATGGGACTCCATCCAATTCTTCCAATGCCAGTGCTAGAAGCATTTGAGCAGTTAGCAGCATACTGAATTCATCCTTTCAAAGGAAAGCATTCAAGCCATTTGAATCCAAAATATGATGCAGACAGCCGTCCATCTCAGGCATGAGGAAGTAACAGGAGTAACACTTTGTCCTTACTCATCCTCTGGGATAACTCCCCTGCCTCTTTCTTCAACTTGACCTTGATCTCATGATGGTCAATGTAAATGTGCTTGTCTGGGTGAAAGGAGGTAAGGGGGGGGGGGGAGGGGTGGTTCTGGAAAGTGCTGGAGATTAGGACTGTTGGGCCTGCCTGCCTTTGGACCAGACAAGGCCCCTGTAATGATCTAAGAACTGTTTTGCCTCCTGAACAGTTGAGATTGTGGTGAATGATGAAAAGGAAACCGTTTGATAGCCACAAAATGTATAGCATTTTTGGCTGGCAGGGAACGGCAAAAGTACCACGCTGTAACTCGATCCTGGTTGGAACTTTTGAAGGATGAATCTGCTTTTGGCCTTACAAGTGAAGAATCATCAAAGGGCATGTCAACTACAGTGGCCTGGACGCCCCCAAAAATATAGTTGATTGAAGTCAAACATGTTGTTTAATGGGCACAGATCACATGGGCCTGGTGAACATATCCACAATATGCAGGCCTAACCCGCCAACCTATTGTGTCATGTCTTGCCCATCTCGGACTTCCTCCTCAAAGTTGACTTTGAGATGGTCTGGGAGACTCTGCAGCATTATTTTCACAATCTCCTACAGGACTTAGACCTGAACGCCAGACTCCCCGAGGATTAAACTTTCTACCTCATGGCCGCAAGTTTGTAAACTCACAGTGTGCAGGCATAATTCAGAAAGAGCCAAGATTCTGCTTTGTGCAAGAGGATGCCGGCACTGCAACGCTTTTTTAGCAAAGGATAGGAGGACAAAAAGGACAAGTACCCGTGTTGCCGGCAGATAACTGTGGGCCACCTGTTGGCTCACTTTTGCTGCGGAAGTAGGCTTGACCCATGTCACTTTGATAGACACCATCAGGTCCTTGTTAAGCTAGCAAAAGTGAGCTGGAGGATTTGTGTTGGGCGCTATGCCTTATTTTCCTCTACTACCAGAGCAACTTCCAGCGCTTCCACCACCTTTTGCTCTGCATAATTTGCTCCTGAAGAAAATTCTAACTCTACTTCAGAAAAAGTATGAAGGTTACTTGCATATTGGAGTCAAAAATTCACCTGAGCTCATGCTTGTGAGGAGGGTAGCAAACTGGCCATCTTAGTGCTATAGTTGTGATGTCTAACAGGAGCCATTTGGATGTTTTCTGAATCAGTGCCATAAATGTCATCAAGCCTTTGTCAGTAGGCATCTGTAGGCAAACATCTCGCCTGAGGCTCCTCTCTATATTGAAACTCTTTTCTCAATCTCTGCACCTGCCTTTTTAGCACATCAACATGTCCTTTGTCTTAGGCACAGACTCCAGCATTAGTGATTGGCGCTGATGTAACGGACATCAGCTGAGATCCGAGCACTGGAGCTTCTCCAGCAGCACCTGGAGGACTGCCTTCAAGAGGACATCTGATGTTAACAGGTGCCAGGGAAGTACTCACTGACAGTATCGCATTCGGGGACCCATCGGTTTCCTGGCACACAGAGGCACTGTGAAAGAGTGAATTCAATGACATGTGAGATTGGAGCTCGGCGCTGGATGTACCAAAAGTGGAAATGGCACCGGAACAGGGGTCAAGAGTCAGTTTTTCAGCTGGAGTGACGTGAACCAGCTCTGGCTCCGAGGAACAAAAATATTTGCAGGCGGGGATGAACAGCATGAAAAACTAACTCAGAAGTGGGAACAGTGTTTGGGTGTAGAATAGCCTCGCCTGTGCTACTTCTAGTGTTTTCTTCTCTTTTCTTTGGAGGATTAGGTGAAAGGCTACGACTGATTTATACCTGTGTGCCGGGACCAGGGCTCATTGCGCCCACACCGTCAACAGCTTCACCTCTTGCTCCTTTATGGCCTTGGTGTGCATGAGGCTGCACCACTCACATGACTTGGGAAAGAAGCTTGGACCAAAAGCAGAAATTGTGGCAGGCTGAAAAAGACATTTGTCCACGGCAGGAACAATGGGACTGGATACCTTGCTGGGGATGGAGCATAGCACCACCTACAAGCCCAGCAGAGGTACTGCAAAATTTCCAGATCCAATATGGTCCCCGAGGATACTCAAAAGGTGAGAAACCTGCAGGATGAAGTATCCATCAGTAAAGCATTTCCTTAATATGATGCCTGACTGGTAGATCAAGAGCCAATAGAGGACTCCCAGAAAAGAATAGGAAGGAAACATTAGCAAAATGTACATTCTATTTCAAGGCCATAATAATCGAACCAGGCAATTCGGTCAACTTCTGCTAAAGTCATCACCCAAACAGTATTAGTGGATGGTTCCCTTACTTCTAACTGGTGTTCGTAAAAGAGTAGCAAGGGCCATTTTCCAATGACCGTTCCCGCTCTCAGTGGAACATTCAGGTTTACGTTTGCTGTTGTACTCGTCCCAACTGACATCCCTTTTCACCAGGTAGAACCAAAAACTTGTTTTGAGATTTGAAGAAACCTGATGTGCTGCCAAGGAGGAACTAAAATCTTACGAATTACCAAATACTAAACACCTATCAATACAGACACTACATGCAAGTTGATCGGCATACAAACTCAATCTAATGGAGTGATGAAGACCAGGAGGCTGAGCAAGTAACAATCTAGAGTGATGAACCAAAAGCCAATCTGTGATTCTATTAGGGAATGCTCCAATATATCTATGGCTCATCTCTAGAGCGGAAATAGCTGCAAGTCTTTAAAGGGGGATTTTCCTCATCCTTCCCAACTGTCAGAGAGAGAAGTTAGAGAGATCTGTTTGGTCATCCTATAGGTTACCAGGGAAATCTGAAGACATAATTGTAACCTTTTCCTGCACACATATCTTGTTGTATTAGGGGTGGATGGAATTGAGTTTTACTCCATGGAATTCCACAGATTTACATAAAAACTCAGATTCCGCAAGCACAAGAATTTTGGCATGTCGCGCTGCTAGCGCTGATTTTTAGCACCGTGAGTTCTGCGCTGTAAAATCATTGCAAACAGCACCACACGCTGCACCAAAGCGAGCTGCCTCTTTCAACCACTCACGCAGATTATCTACTGGCGCAGCAGCATTCTCCGCACAGTGGGCAGAACTTTGCTAACTCCGCCAGGAGAGCGGCGTTTTCCACCTACCCCCAAGTTTTAATGGCACACATTCAGGATCTTTCTTGGAAGCATTTAATAATGGAAGCAAGGCAAAAACAGAGTGAAATATTTTCATCTAAAGCAAAAAAAGTAATAAGATGACACCAACAACCGTTTTAATCTGGGTACATAGACCTAATTAGTTTAAACAGACACATAAGGATTTAACTTTAAAGACCGCAATTACAGCCACTAGCTCACGGGGATCACAATAAACAATGAGAATCAGATTGGTGGTAGACTGAACACAATGGGATCTTTACCACTCATACAAATTCAATAGGTCTTCTTTTGAAGCAACGGAAGGCCTCTTAAGACTGCTCATCCTCGAGGTGAATATGCTAAAATACCTTAGCTCATAAAACAATTCAACTCATTCCAATCCCTCATGTGTGCAGACCAAACCACAATTTTTCGGAGATAAGATAAAGTAGTCTTTATGGCTGGCTTTGTGTGGGTCTCTTAGTGCGGTTTGTCAATATTAGCGATAGATCCTGTAAATGATTTTGAAGGATCACCTAACGAAACCTACTAGAAGTGCTGAACAATGCTGGAGTAGGACGTCTGGACAATGAAGTCTGGCCTAAAGAAATCATGAAGACTCCAATAAAAACCAGTATGTGAACATTGAGCATAAAATACAATCACTGAACAGAAGAACTAGTAGCAGCTAGTTTTCAGGCTTTATCTACCACAGGTTGAGATCTATTCCAAGAAGAGGTTTAGATGAGTACTAACCTTTGTTTCAAGAATAAAATATTAAAGTAATCAAGGAAATATCACAATTCACAGCATTTTATCAACAACTTTATCTGACATCACAACACAGTTTAACCCTAAGAATTGACATTTACTTAGTGAGGGATGCTGGACAAACTTCCATGTGCAATTTTATAACTGGGGAAGACAAGTTTGCCATACAAAATTAATTGTTAACATATCTATGAAGGCACCTATTCATAAAACAGAATTTTATCTGAAATCAAAAGCAACAATTTTATAAAGATCTAGCCTCTGATGGACTACAAACAATAACGATAATTATTGTTCATTAGCATCTTTCATCTTCCCCTCAAAAAGGATGCCTTTTACTAAATGGGGCATTGACGTAAGAAAGTGGAATATATTACTAAAACGGAGCATTGCATTGCCTTGCCGGGCAGACCAACGGCATGGTCTAAACCTTGTTATAAATTCTAACAACGAATAGCACTGTACCCATTTCTGAGGGTTGTCCAAGTCTCTTGAGTTTGTTTTAGATTTTATGCCTTATTTTTTCCAGCATGTAGAGAACCCCTGTTGGCCTTTGAAGCCCTTTGCGTTAAGTGCTTGCTTGCACGCTGTGGAACAATATCACTGGTCTCCCATTTAAATTAGATTATATAATTCTAAAAGGCACTAAATCAGTTAGTCGAAAACACTATCACTGAGTAAAACTCTGTCCTCTGAGCCCAAAAAAATCTATAAATGTTTTTTCTCAAAGACATCTTCTACAGCAGCTCCACATGTTTAACCCCTTCAGCGCTGCGGGAATTCCCCCGCGGTGCTGAAGGGTTCGAGCGCGGGCGGGCCCATGACGGAACGGTTCCGTCATGAGCACAGCGCAACCGATGCTCATGACGGAACCGTTCCGTCATGGGCATGGAAGGGGTTAAAATTCCAATCTTTGTTTTCGTCGGAATTATAAGAGACAAACTGACTTTTTTCTGTTAAAACTTGATTATGGTACAATAACTGAGCTAGAATTAAATTTTAAATCTTATGTATGTTGTGATTCATTTTTTGGTCTCTGGGGTTCAGGGGTTTAACTGTTTGTTTTGTTTATGGATTTATATTTTATTGTTGTTCCACAGTCCTGATTGGCATGTTATGTACTTAAGTAAAAATGCTAATTAAAAAGTAAATGAATGAAATTTAAAGTAGAGGAGTAACTTGGAAAGCATACATTCTGAAATTCACCATGTACTGGAGATGAAAGGATATAATACATCCTGTGCACATTTTCCCCTTTGACTGGGAGAATGACAATTCTACACAGTGGGAAGTGTCACTGACAGCAGGTTCAAAAGTTAAGAAAAATGAGCTCAGCAGGACTGATGGAGAAAAGACCAACATCATGCTTAACAGCAAGACTTGGACATAGACAATATGCAAATAGTGCCTCTGACTACAGAGCTTATATGCTTCTAAAATGTCTAATCTGTAGTTTTACTCAGTCTTGTTAATCCGATTTATTTGTGGGAGCATTGCAAATGCATGAAACAGAATATAATATAGATGATGGGCAGCTTAAAAATAAATATACAAAAGCACCACTCTCCCCAATAAAATTAACATTTGTATTTCTTTATATTGGTTTGTGAATGAAAAAGTATCTCATATTATTTTAATTTGTTTGATGAATGTGTGTGTCTGTTTCGTAGTTCAAAGCATCAAGACTGCTTGGGCCGGAGTCTCTGGCTTCCAGTAATGACTCAATGGGGTTCCCTGGATTCCAATAATGATTCAGTGGAGGGTCCCACAATTCAACTAATGATTCAGTAGAGGGTTCCCAGATTACACTAATGATTAAGTGTGGGTTCACAGAAGTCAAACTACTCTAGATGTTTGGAAAATTAGCACAATAATGAAATAGTTTTTCAAATTCCTAACATCTTTTGGGTGTGTGGAGAGCTTCTCGGAAGAGGTTTTATTAAGTCTTTTTTGCAAGAATCGAGAAGGTTCCTGGCAAAATACAGAATAATGAGGTCCCAAATTAATGGGGTTCACAGCTACATCATGGTTTTAGCTAGGGCAAGGGTTCAGCAAGAGGGGGTGACTAGCCACCATCAATTCGGACAGATATTTTTCACCTATTTTGTGTTGCCTGATAGCCTCTTGACTTTTGATTTCAGGTTCTGGTTTTCTTTTGCTGCCTCATTTTGCCTTATTGTGCAGTCTTCTGTTTTTCTGCTTTTCCTCACTGCCTGCACCGTTTAGCAGACGCTCGCTCTTTTCTCACCCGCTTTAATTGAAGCCAGTCTGCGCCCGTCCATGCCTGGACTGCGCCAGGAACTCTGGCCCTTCAGCCACCCACAGACTCCTCTGCAGACCTCTGAGCCCTGGATGATGCAATAACTGCTGCCCCTCATAGCCTTGATCGATGGTAGGACCTTTCACTTGCCGCCATTGCCTCTTCACCTGCAGCTCAGCACTGCCCACCCTCACGGAACGCCTCACCTCATCCCCCAAAGACACCGGCCACCACAGAACCACTCCATTGCTGTCACTCAGTGCTGGATCACTCTGAAAGCACGCCACCAAAATCTGGAACACCATCCCCACCCTCACCCCGGTGTAGTCTTCATTAATAAGACCTGGCTCAACCACTTCGCCACCCCCAGACAACGCCACCGCAACACCCAACGGATACCAGATGATACAACGGGACAGCACCAACAAACATGGAGGCGGCATCGCCATCATCCACAGAAAAACCATCTGCTGCACCACCATCGAAGACGGCACCACGCCTACCTTGGAGCACCTCAACTTCCAACTCCAAACCGACAGAAGAACAACCATCAGAGGTACTCTCGCATAGAGACACCCCCCCCCCCCCACCGCCCCGGCTTTTGCAGCGCCATCCCCAAATTAATGGCCCCAGTGACCATCAACCCCAGACACTACATCTTTCTCGGCGACCTCAACTTCCACCTCGACGACCCAGAAGACACCAACACCGCCCACCTCCTGGAAAGCATGAGCAATATCAGCCTCACCCAACTGGTCACTGACCTCATCCACAGCGCAGGACACACAGACCCAATCTTCACTGCAGCGACAGAGTAAAATACAGCCATGTCACCAAACTCACCTGGACCAACCATGCCATCATCCACTTAATTGCAGAAGCAACTCACACCACCACCAAGACCTCAAGCTCTTCCCACCGCAGCTGGAACAAAGTGGCATAGACCCCACTGGATGGACGCGCTCAACACCACCCATCCCAACCCCAGACCAACCAGAATCAGGGTGTCAAGAACCACTCTGACAGAGTTGCCCCCATCAAGCCTTCCAAGACCAGGAGATGCACTAAACAAGCCAGATGGTACACACCAGAACTCATGGCCTCGAAGCGTTACTGCAAACACTTGAAGACCATGGCGCCCAAAGATCCCACAGGCCGAGCCACCTTCAAATTATCCTTCAACAAATACTATCAACACCTAAAAGACATGAAAAAAACATGTCCTGGCAGACCGCATCAAAGCCAGCTCCAACCACATCAAAGAACCCTTACATCGCTAGAGTTCTCCTGTCCGACAGCTAATGCAAGCACTATCCCCTCCACCCCCCTTCCCAGGAACTCTGAGACATCCTGACAGACTACTTCCACAAGAAGATATCCACCACCTACAATAACTTCTAAATTCAACCCACAGACCGCCACAGCCTTCTCACACCAACTGACGCCACTTACATCCTTCTGCTCCCTGCAAGGGAACAGCTCACTACACAGAGCATAGAGCACCTCAGCTATCATGACCTCCATCCACCATGGAGCACCCACTGACCTCAGAAGCAAGGAAATCCGCGACAAACTCTTCTCCATTCTCAACGCACCCATAACCATGGACACCTTCCCTGATAATGGAAACACGCAGAGAGCAGACCCCTCCTCAAGAATCCCTCTGCCAACCCCAGAGATCAAAAAGATTACTGCCCGATCACTCGGCTCCCCACTTCTCTAACAAAGTCCATGAGAAGGTCATCATTCGAGAATTCACCGTAAGCCTGGAGAACAACAACCTGCTGGATCTCTCCCAGACCGACTGCAGAGCCAACCACAGCACCGAGACAAGCCTGAACGCTGCCATTAACATCAGAACCCTCCTCTAACGGGGAGACCTGCTCTGATTCTCCTCAACCTCTCCGCAGCCTTCAACACTATCTCACCACACCCTTATCAAGAGACTCCACCACATAGGGATCAAGGGAGACACTACCAAATGGATCATGTCCTTCCACACAGGATGAACCCAGAGAATCTGCCTACCACCCTTTACGTCGGAACCCAAGAACATCTGCGGCGTCCATCAGAGTCCTCCCTCAGCCACACCCTGTTCAACACCTGCATGACGCCCCTGACCAACATTATCACAACCCATGATCTCCACATCATTTCCTACGCAGACAATATCCAGCTCATCCGCTTGCTCTCAGAAGACCACAGAAAAACAAAGAGGAGATATTTCAATTGCGAAGATTAAACTGATGAGTTATAATTATAAATGGAGTTCAGAAGGAGTAATGAACACGTTACTTAACCCCAGTAACACCCTACCTGGTAGAGATTATCTAGCTGAAGATTCTTTACCTTCGAATTATACCCAGGCGTCAGACTGTATCTGGAAAACTTTTGTGAGCAATACCCCTGCATTCCAGTAGGAGGCGCAAATTGGCTCCAGATGGAGTCACTCACGGTACCTATATAGGCGCCTCCCAGGCATGCCGATGTTAGTTAATTTTTGCGACTTTCCATGCCAGAAGCGTGGGGCTGCGAAATACACAGTCCACTGGTGTCGAAAAATAGGGCCCAGAAAAGCCTGCATCAAGAAATTAATTTGCAGAGCGTGGAGGATGGGTGGGTTGGTAAGAAATCTGAAGCTAGACAGTCTCTACCAGATAAAGCGGTACCAAAGGTAAGTAACTTGTTCATCTGATAGTGACTTTTAGCCGCAGATGTCTTGCGTTGCACAATGGATACCTGCGGTGGGTCTGCCGACCAATTTCACACGAGGATCAACCAAAGCGCCCATCCGTATGGACCTGACTTTTCAGGCAGTAGTGTTTGGTAAATGTTTGCAGGGAAGCCCATGTTGCTGCCTGGCATTTGTCCAGGACTGAACTCCGCGAGCTTATGCAGCTGTGGCAACTTTTGTTGGTGAAATGAGCACGCAAACTTTCTTCCCCCCGACATACCTCACGAAGAGTTGGTTGTCAATCTGGAACTCTTGTGTGCGGTCAAGGTAGAACGACAACGCTCTTTTTCGATCCAGAGGGTGAAGTCACTCATTTCCCCTGCCGGGGTGAGGTGGAGTGTAATAAGTATGCAAAATTATGGTTTAACCTACATGAAATAGAGTTACCACTTTCGGAAGAAAGAAAGCTCTCGTACGAAGCATTAGCTTGTCTGGCAGATGTTAAGATAAGGTGGCTTGGATGACAAAGCCTGAAGCTCACAGATTCTCCAGGCAGATGCTATTGCCACCAGGAAGGCAGTGTTGATGCTAAGTGGCCTGAGAGGACAGTCATGTAGGCGCTGAAACCGAGCACACATCAGTAACGTCAAGACTGGATTAAGGTCCCACACTGAGGCATAATGGAAGGACAGGGAGGAAACATATTGCAAACCTTTCAATAACCGATGTACAATAAAGGATTGGAAAAGTGAAGGTTGGTCAGGCAACCTAAAAATGGCAGAGATCGCAGAAAGATATCCCTTAACAGTGCCCAGAGCAGAGCTGTGCTGGGCAAGGGAAATGATGAACAGGAGAACCTTTGAAAGGTGTGCAGAAAGAAGTTCAAGGTTAGTTTCTGTAGACCATGCCACAAATTTTGCCCAACAACAGGCGCAAACCCTCTTGGTGGAGGGACCTCTGGCTGCTAAGATGAAGTTAGACTTTGGGTGGAAGGTTGAAACTGTCAACTATTGCCGTTCAATCTACATGCAAGGAGGAGGAGTGTTGACAGGTTCGGGTGGAGAACCCTCCCTTGATGCTGCAACAGAATATCCTCCCAAAGGGGCAGTCTGATCGGAGGACCGATGGCCATGCTTAACAGCTCAGGATACCAGTCTCTCCGTGCCCAATTCGGTGCTACAAGAAGGACTTGGCTCTGTCGCTCCTTATCTTCTTGATAACTCTGGGCAGGAGTGGTATGGGCGGAAAGGCGTATAGGAGACCTGAGCTCCACTTGAGATGAAAAGCGTTTGAGCAAGAGCCACTTTGGAATATCCAGCGTGCAGAAGCGCTGGTATTGCGCACTGTAATTGGTGGCGAACATATCTAAACAAGGCTCTTCCCACTAACGAAATAGACCGTGCACCACCTCCGGAGGGAGAACCAGCCCGATGTTAAACCACAAGGGCTATTACTTGCTGTTCCAGCCATGTCCGGAGACGCAGGGCCTCTTGACAAAGGGTCCACGACAGCACCTTGCCCTGCTTGTTACAGTACCACATGGTGGTGGTGCCGTCCTTGAACACTTGCAATCCCTGGATGGAGGGTAGAAAGACTTTCAATGGCAATCAGAACGCTCAGAGCTCCAACACGTTGATGTGGAGTCCGGATTTCTCCAGAGACCAGAGTTCTATGATCTCCACCTCTACCAGATGGCTGCCCCACCAATCACTACTATCAGATCGCTTTGGGGAAGGGAAAGGAGTCTGCCAGTGACCCAACTGCAGATCGTAAGCCACTGCTGCAGGTCCTTTGCTGTTCCCTCCAAGATCTAGACTACGTTGGAGAGATTCCCCTGATGCTGCACTCACTAGAACTTGAGGTATCTCTGCAGAGCCCGCATATGCCAAAGGACATGTATCACAAGCAGGAGGCTATGAGGTCCAGCAGCCTCAGTCAGTCTCATCGAAAACAAGGATAGAGGCGGAAACATTGGTATCATAGCCTGAATATCTTGGGGGAGGAGGGGGGGGGTTAGACTGGGTGCCCTGATCCCCTCAGATGAGCTGCAACCACCGCCATCACCATGATGAACACCTGAGGAGCTTTGGCGAGGCCAAAAGGGAGCTGAGCAAACTGATAACGCTTGTTGTCCACTATGAACTGCAGGCAACGCGTGTGGGCAGGCAACATGGAAATGTGGAAGTATGTATCTTGCAAGTCTAACCCCATCATCCAGTCTCCTGGGCAGAACAGAATGAGCATCCTTAATTTCTTCTTCTTGAGAAAGAAATTGAGAGCGTTCAGGTCAAGGATAGGACAAAAGCCTCCGTCCTTCTTAAGCACTAGAAAGTAGCCTATGGCTCCTTTGGCCAAAAGAGCTGTCACTTCCTGGCGGAGAAGAGATAAGCGGTCCTGAATCAGTTGGTCATAAGAAGATGGCATGGAGGAAGGGGTACTCTCCAAGGGGAAGGAGTAGCCCCTTCAGAAAAACTGCAAAATCCACCTGTGTGGACTGCCAGCGGGGCAGGTGAACGCAAATTCTGCCACCCACTGGGTGCCTATGATGGTAAAGGGAAGACTAGGAGGGTTTGGAGGCTGCTTCCTGCAGGGGAGATTGGTGGACTGACCTGGCTGCAGGCCATCCAAACATACGGGGACTAAAGGTACCGTGGCCACGCAGAGGCTGGAAAGCTTGAGGGCAGCAGTGGTTGGGCAGCTAAGGACACAGCGGGACACCCTTTACAAGGCTGCAAACAGCGATACGAGTGTCGAGGGGCCACAGAAAGGACCGGGCCATAGCCCTGTTGTCCTTAAAGCGCGCTCCAATGCAGATTTCCCTTGGTCTCCGAAGAGACAGGCACCATCTAAGGGCATGTCCATGAGTGAGGACTGGACATCACCAGAAAAGCCAGTAGTTCTCAATCAGGCGTAGCTAAGCAGGGACACGGTCGGTGAAACCACTCTGCCTTGTGAGTCTGTGGTGGTCAGTCCACAGTGAATGGTGAACTTAGTTGCATCCCTCCCATCGGCAACAGCCTGGGAGAGTATGGCCCGGACCTCTTTGGAACCGCTGGCAACCTGTGCAACAATATCCCTCAGGGTGTGGGAACAGCTGCACAAAAAGCATGCAGTGTTCACAGACAGAAGTGCCAGGCTGTCTGGATAAGTGTCCAGTACATTGACTTCACCCAGATCCGCACACCAGTCCATTTTTCTTTCCTCATAGGGCTAGTATTCCTCAGTGTCAGATGACACTGCTCTGCGTCAGAGTCAGGGCAGACGGGGAGAGCGATGAGCATAGGGAAGGTGCCACCAGAGGGTGCCGGGAGCATCTGCCTCGAGACAGACTCTGAAGAAGGTTGGGAGGGCCGGAGCCGCCAGTATGAATCCAGAACGGGACCCTCCCAAACCTGCGGGCCCTAAGGCGCGCCGGTGGGAACAGCTCACCCAAATATGAGATGCACAGCCTCATAATTCTGAGTTGGGTAGGAGTCGCTATGGCTCCGGGAAACTCTGGGAGGCACAGAGCCAGCCAGACGCTGGCTTAACAGCGAAGCCACGCCTTGAGTAGCGACACTCCCTCATGTGCGACAGTTACCTCAGGCTTTGTGACCGCTTACAGGACCTTCCTCTCGACCAGGACCTCAATCGTCAGTGTCGCACGTTGAGCCACCAGAAGCTTGAGGGATTCCTCCCTCAAGGAATTCATGTGCATGTCGCAGCATGCCTTCGCGTCGTGGTCCCGCTTGAGGAAGTCAGTAACAAGCGCTGCAGGGCTTGAAGCCGGACTTTTTAGATTACATTTCTGCCACACTAGGAGGCAAGACCTCCAAAAAACTTTGATAAAACATTTAAAAAGCCTAGTTAAAAATGACTAAGGAGTAGCTCTTCCTGGATCTGTGCTCGCTGGTGTGGAAAGAAAAGAACTGATGCCTGCGCACCTGGGTGGTGCCTAAATAGGCACTGCAAACGTCACTTCCAGTGCAGACAGCAATGACACCACACGGAGCCAAATGATGCCACCTACACACACGCAGGGGTACTGCAAGAAAAATTTCAAAATCCAGGCTGACACCTGAGGATAACTCTAAGGTAAGGAATCTGCAGCTAGAATTCTCTATCAGATAAACTTATAATATACAGAGGGAACCTATAAGATTAAAGTTACATTGTAAAAGGGGAGGATTAATGCTATTAAATAAGGCAGTACTCCATCAAAATATAAATGCGATCAAGAGAATGAAGTGCAGCATTTATAAGACTAATGTCTATGACAAACCACCAGTGAAGATTAGTTATTAAAAATAATTTAAAAATATGCCCTTTAAAACATATGACTTAAAAATGTATTTTTCCTAAGTCCATATCAAAGCATTTTCCTGTTAATACGAAAAAGTATGCCACTTAATATATGGACCTGTGCCGAAGAACAAGATTTACCTTCTAGTACTATGGCCACAATGATGAAGTACCACTGGATTGGTGGTATACCACTCCTCTTGGCTGAACTCAATTACCAAAACCAATGGGGTGCATGTTCTCACTGGGTATATACTTGATCGCATACGCTATGTATGAATGGTCACATCCGGACAGGTTTATGAAAGCAACATTCTTGTTTCCATTTAAAACGAATAAAGAACAAATAAATAACTTTGAAGTCATGCTTATTTAGACTGGTCATAATGGAATATATTATATTCCATAAAATTCCAAAAAGGCTTGCAATTTGACGGGGTTTTTAAAATATAGTGGCACTATAAATATTAGTATATGTTCCACTTAGTCTAAATGGGATTTACACTCGTATCACAGAGCACAATTATGTACACATTTAAGAAACTGAATTACCCAAAAGGCCTAAATGCCTATTAGATACAAGTAATACACAGTGAGGATTTCTTTACGGAATATAATCTTACCAAAATGGAGAAGGGTAGGGTAATTTCCTGACACTCAAGAAGGGAAACATGGCAAACAGGAGAGGAAACAAAATCTGGAAAGAAAAGGCAAGGAGAGGAAATGTCTACAAAAAGGATAATGAACAAAACACTTTACAAAGCAGGGAAGAGAAACATTTGTAGAAAGAAAAGAATAGGAAGAATAGATATCCAAGTTAGAAATATCAGTAGGAAATTGCTTGGGACAGGATTTAGATTACTGTATATAATCTTCCAGACATACAAGCTAGGGTTGACTTAGAGGTGAAGATGAACGCCTTTAAAGGCATGCAAATAAAGGTTTAGAAAAAAAACACAGGACATGTATGCCAGGCTTATGCAGCATGAATTAACACACAATGTCTAGGCTTAGGTTACAAATATTTATAACTACTCTGAGTTTTCGGTCAGTGTTGTATTTATTATGCAGTCCCAAAGCAATCTATGTGAAACAGTGTATCATCTGTATATTAGGAAAAAACACCAGTGAATTGATGCAATTCATCCTTCACCTGAAAGTTCATGAAACAATTCTATGAGACAACAAACAAATAAATTAGTAATTTTAGGTCTCATAGGTTTACACCTGCAATATCTGTATCATTCAGTTTTAGCAATCCACTAAAATCTGTTTTTTTGCATGTACAAATCACAGAAAAATGCAGTGATTAAGCCGAACAGCAGAAAAATCTGATTTTGGATAACTTGTGTGTCTTTTTAATTTTACTTCCACATTTGCACATGGAAAACACTTTCTACTTGTAGAGGAGCCTTGCAACTAACCCTCAGAATAGGCGTCTATAGTACCTTACCACAAATATGCATACTTTGTACTTCCTTTTTTAATTACTACATTAAGTGAGATTTAGATGCGAAAAAAGCCTTTTGGAACATCTGTAAACGCCTACAGAGTTATTACTTTTTGGGTGTCCCAAACATGAACAATACTTTCAACCCTAAACCTTTAACAGCAACAAAAAAAAACCTGAGTTTTCCCATGTTTAAGTGGAATTTTCTCTGTCGAAGCCAGATTTGAAAATCAATCCTTGAATCCATGCTTCTGAAGTCATGAGTGTAACTGAGACGCATAAAACATTTACAGCCCTATAAACAAACACATGACATAGTCCAGCAGGAGTACCCTTTCACATAATTTTACGTGCCTTTGTTAAATGACACCAAAATGTCCCTCTCCCCATTAGTGAAAGTGCAAAAAGGGTACCGTTTTTTATGTACCCTAAGATGTTAATTAACTAAGGCATATAAGAGTACTGGAAGGGTAATACTTTACATACTCCAAAGTGCCATTGTGTATAGGCCACTTAGTGAACTAGGCTCTTAATGATCTCAAATTTGCTTTAGATGTAAACTAGATTGGTGGCGCAACACCAAAATTGCAGTTCTTCGAAAAATCTGTCTTACCCAAAGCAACATTTACAATGATGCTAAATTGTTTACAATTATGTTTATCTAATCACTGGAGTCAAAATGACGGAACACGTTACTTTATCCCAGAGTGCAAGTACAAACTTTGAGATCCCCTGCATCGTCTTTGAAGCTATCCAACTTTGGTCAACTGGCTACTCATAATTTAGGCACAAGCTTTGTTTTATTTAGTTAGCATTTCCAACGACAGCTATCCCTATTGATTTTCTTCTCGTTTTGCTGGTATTTTTTCATAGCTTTTTTATGGTTGATAAAAACATGAAGTTGCATCTATTATAGCTATGCGTTTAACTGACAAATGCACTCATACGTAGATGTCTGGAGTGTGTTAGTCCCTCAAGAATTTAGATGCCTGCAGGGCTTCAGTCACTTAATCAGCCATATGAAATAAAACATACCACTAACCTTAAAATATTAGCCTGGATTTATTTTGCTGTCTGCACATCTGCAGGGAGTTAAGCCATGGTATAAAACATTCTTAATTTAACCATCGACTTGGGGGTCATAATTTATGGGATAAACAAAATATCTAATTCTGCTTAAAAAAAATGTATATAAACTTAAAAGCAGATTGCTAATCATGTGAATATTTATGTACAAATTAGTAAACAAAAAGTAAACTGCCTACTCTAACCAGTAAAAGGCTCAAGATCCATAAAGTGCAAACATCTCTTCTACGGCATCTCACTGATCAAGAAAACCAAGACCCTAAATGGCCAGTTCCATATATTGTCCCCAAATCCTAGAACTCACCAGCGAAGATATTAATTTAGCAAATCGCTTGATTTTCTTTAAACACCATAAACGTCAAATCTTCATAACTCTCCTGATGAACAGATAAACTACCTTTTATTTGTAACCAACCAGATTGTGTTTCTACAAGGGTTTGCTTCGTTATTTTATTTTCTGCTTGGTGAACATTAATACCCACTTTGTAGTAATGGAGCGTACTTTGCCGCAGCTGTGTGCTCCATGGCATTCTAGGAATACCAAAAATGTCATTTTGAACTCTATCACCAAGTAAAGCTAAATCAAATAATCATGAGCTAACTGATTGAATCAGAAAACACAATTACGCATGGAACAGAGCTCAGCGGCAATTTGGCCTCCTAGCAGTCCACTTGGACTTTAATGATGCTTTGACAAGCATCTTTTGCTGCATTTCACACTTTCTCTTTGCATCTAGTGCAAAAAAGCACAGATTGCAGTTGTTTGACAAATTTGATTGTCTGGGGGAAAACAGTTCATACAAACAAAATTAAAAATATTAAAATGGTGCTCTGCTGCAGAATAGCAAAATATTCTTAAAAATAAAATATACAGAAAAATTTGTACTGACCTTTTGTTCACATGTTTCATACAACTTTATAAAATAAAGCTGGTAGGCTACATTTGTATAATAAAATGTGTGTTTATTTTCAGTTAAAGCATATGGATGACGCGGTTCTCACTTTTTCTAACCCAAAGATTGCAAAAGAAAATCTGCATCGATCTTGCTTCAGCTTTCAACAAAACAGGAGAACTATGGATTAAAATGTTATGATTTGTTCGAATGGAGTGAAAGTAAAACAAGATGAATGTGTCCCTCAAGTTATAGGACCAAAAGTCTGAACAAAATAGTTGAAAAGAAATTAAAAATGTACATTTTGTAAAACTAGCTCTTTGAAACCCAAAAATGGGCAGTTACACTTCGGGAACGGGTGAGGGGTAGTATGAGGACCAGGGTCAGCTTTAGAGTGAGAGTCAGCATACGAGTAATGGCGAGAATGGCATGATAAAGCATTACACATGGGAGACGTTAAGATTTCCAAAAAAGAATCACCTAGCACCCATGGGTAATTTATTGAAAAATGGCACCATAAATTTACATGCAGCAGAACTCTGCAAAATTAGTTTGTCTATAAAGTGGAGCTACTGGAAGACTGATAAAGAAGTCTTTTGACAAAGCCATTGGTGACTTCACCACGAAGAAACATGTTCATCATCATCGACTGGCCACCGACCAGAATTATTGGAACTCCATTATTTCAAGATGTTTTCCCCAAACACATTATAGGCAGGTTCATCAGACTAAGGCTTTTTCTTATATGAGAAAAGGAAGGCATACATGGTAGAACGAAGGACGGAGAGAAAATTATTACTGTCTACTTGCATATAGTAGGAAATCTTTCGCTTATGTACCATGTGTTTATTTAAGCAGGTGTCCAAAGAGGGTGGCTAAGTCTAGTTTTAAGGACATTTTTACTGGTGAACTGTTAAGGGGCCCAAACTTCAAATTGTGGGCCTTTTTATTACAATTAAGATGTAGAACGAGTCTTTATTGATAACATAGTGTACTCGTAGTATGAACATCCTTACATTATTTAAATCTAACTGTAATGCTGTGACAAGATTACAAATTAGGAGTATCATTTTATTTTAACGTTTCAACAGCTGCTAGATTAAACATGTTTTTAGCTTCTTTATTTAAGGGGGCTTTTTGCTGGTAAGCTGTTTTATTATCTAGTAAAAGCTTATAGATATGGTTTTATTTGACTATCAATGTTTTTATTGTATTGCTGTAAAATAGTGGTAGTCGGATTATGATAAAGGTTAGATTATGGCTCGGTTACAGATCGTGTTAGGATGCAAGAGAAGTCATGGATTGGAGTTAGGTTCCGGGAGAGGGTGAAGGTGTAGTTAGGTTTAGTTTCGGAGTGTTATAGGGTTCCTACAAATTAAGTTGGACTGTGTATGTGACCGACCTAAACTTCAGAATATGGAAACTCAGTTAACACATTCAGGAAATGTTGGCCCAATTGCTAGCTAGCTCACAGTGCCCCATCTGAACCCCTAACCTTACAAGCGTACCAGATGGTATATGCAAACAAACATGACCACACTTTGTTCCGCAAGAAAATCGTGCAAACAGATCTAACCTTCCGTTGTTACTTTTGCATGCCCATGGTAAGCACAAAAAAGATATGAATATGACTTTTTAAACATTTATTGAAACAATCCTATTCTTGTACGGAAAGAGCAAGCTGCAATTATTAGGCAGAAGAGACAACATTGTAATCAGTATTACGAGAATGGTTAAAGTGAAACAGTTCAACCATTAGAATGTTACTATGTGATCATACTCCTATCTAATACTACTTAGACTATCGAGAGCATAGTGGGAGTACCCGACCCATACACTATAATGCAAACTCCACAAACTTTTTGCATTTTAACATGCATGAGAACCTTTAGAAACAAAACAAATCACATATGAAAACTTTTTCAAAATGTAGCTGCCAACTTAAATTAAGACTGAATTTTGCACTCTAAATTTAGGTTAATATTTTTAGCCTCTTAGTTGACAGACATTTTTGACCAATTAATACAAAAATAAATTTGTTCTGGAAGTTTTCCTACACCATAGCATCATCTTCCCCCAGTTTACACCACTCAATATAGTTACTGACACTATTTAAATAAAAGATAGATATATATATATATATATATATATATATATTTATTTTTCCTCATAATGTATGACAGAATAACTGGACATTGACCCTCTCCCGTTGTTTTCTACAGCAGAAGAAAAGATAGCAGGAATCAACCTCTGAACGGGTCACCTATCACTAACTGAACCCAAAAGTCCAACATAACCATTCAAGGGAGCATTCCATCCCACATGCGACTCAGAGTATAACTCGTGATTCTTGGGCTCATGGACTGGCGTTTAAGAGAACACCTTTGTGCAGTAACTTGGGCTCCAACGGTTTTGCCCGGATTGAGCAATTCAAACTTGTATTGGCACCAGAAGCCAGCAAATCAGTGAAAGGATAAACTGGACTTGCCCATCTGTAGAAGCAAAAAGTCTGAGTCAAATGTTTAGGCATCACTTTAACTGAGATGAAAGACTTGCACCCAAGGAACAACTTACTGTCAACATGTTTTCCCATTTATTTACTAATGGATAGGATGTAGTAGCAGAGTTATCACAGGCGGACAACCTTTTGACCCTTTCCAAAACTTTTGTTGGACCCAATGATCAGCTCTAACAAACTGCGAAGCGCCTTACTCATTTTAAGTGTCATATTGACAATTTGAAACTACTTAATCTAATGTAGAGAAAAGAGCTAAGCTGAGTGATACTCTTTCCTCAATTAAAATTTACATAATTTGTCCACAGGATATACAGCTGCGGATTACTGAGCTTTGTCACTGCTCAATGCAACAGAAAGCACACCAAGTTGTTGTGGTGAAAGCTGGTTGGACACATTCTAGATTAATACCCTAGGAGGTTAGTTTCTTGTAATTTTTTCTTAATAGGTTTATTTACAGGTAAGCGCAAACAACTCCACTGAGCTGATATACTACCTCATGCAACTGCATAAATGGAGTCGTCTCTTTTCCTTACTGAAATCTCATTGGCTCTGCAGGAGACAGCCACGTGTATTAGCACTAGTTCTTTAGGTGTTAGGCTTATGGGTTCAGAAATGGAATACAGAAATGGAAAATCTTACCTTTCTGCTACAGGGGTGGCTTCAGAATTTATGGCAAATTTGTGACACATCTGAATGCCTTCTTGATGGAACCACAATGAAAAACAAAGTATTTCCTACTGAGGAGACTGCAGTAAATGAGGAAATTAGGACATTTAATAATAAATCTCCCAAGATGGCCACCAGAGACAAAAGAGCCCAAATGTAGCCCAAATATCACCCAGATGTAGCCCAAGTATAGCCCAATGACAGAATGTCCCAGAGTGTTCTTAAGAACAACTAGAGCACTTACTGACTTACTTATGACAAAAGTATGGCACACCTGAAGCCATCTTGATTGGAATAAACTGGTAACACTTAAAACATTTAATTTAAAAAGGAACACAATGAGGGGGTTCATTTTGCCATAGAATGTATGATTAGTGCTGAAGAAACAAAAAATAGGGTACATTTTGATTGACTTCTCAAATCCTCTTCTATTTCATTAAAAGATTCTGATATGCAGACTGAAACATGCACTTTTAATACCAGCAGCAGACTTCCGTGGCAAGGAGTACAGTGATCTAATGAGCAACTAGAGTGCTACCATTCAGAATGTATGGCAAATGTGTGACATATCTGAATACCTTCTTGATGGAATCAAAGTAAAAAACTGAAAGCATTTCCCACTGAGGAGACTGCAGTAAATGAGGAAATTAGGAAACTTCATAACAAATAAATCTCCCAAGATGGCCACCAGATACAAAAGAGCCCAAATGAAGCACAAATATCACCCAGATGTAGCCCACATGTAGCCCAATGACAGAAGTGTGCAAAACACGTATTTTTTTGTGTATTTGCAGTTTTATATAGTGCAGACTTGTCAGGTATTGGAGTGCTTTACATGAGCATTGGTTACATCACACAAGATAAAATTCATTTTGGTTGTAGACATGGGGAGATTAAGTGATTTGACCAGAATCACAGAATGTTGAGCTGAAGCAGAAACTCCAACCTGGTTCCTCAGTTGCAAAGTCTGCAGCTCTGGAAGTAACACCACATCCTCTCCCCTAGGTGCAACATTTAATCAAGTGGTCAACTGGATAAAAAAAACAAAGATTACAAATAATTTAAAAGTTCTTTGTCGCTATTTGAAAACTCAGAAAATGTGCCCTCATTTTAGATTTTTAGAGCACTAACCATAATATTGATGCAAATAAGACCCTCTCATATATGTAATTTCTAAAGGAAATGCTCTAGGTATTACAGTTTTGATTACATCAAGATGACGTCAGGCGTTCCACACTTTTGTAATAAATATAGAATGTTAGCAATCTAGTTGTTCATTGGGATACTGTTGAGAGGCAGAGGCCAGGGGCACGGACTCTGAAAATTGAAGGCAGGTAGGAGAGTACAGGACTGTCAAGAGAGGCTGTGGCAATATAATAGACCATTGTGGGCAGAAGGAAGAGGCAGTGGTAGTACAACCTTACATGCCAACAGACCCGTTTCAGCTAGGAAACGTCCAAGGTTTTTAAGCTCAAATGGGCTTTATTTGATCTGTCTCTTGTCTGCAATCTCTTCTTTTCACTGTAACTCAAAGAGGAAAATCAATACCCCAGATTTTTTTCCAAAATCTCCCTCTTACCAAGTTCAAAATGTTCGCAAGTATGGTACATTGGATCATGGTAGGCAGGAGGAATTTGGGAAGGGACATGGACTTGGATAACAGAGGACATGAGGGACATGGAGAGGTGCACCAAACTGACCCTACAGGGCAGGCATCAGGGTTTGCAGCAGCACAATACACCACACAGGGCATGCGGGACAGGAGTGCAGCACAACAATCCATAGAAAGCAATAGGGAGGGGACAGGACCATGCACATGGAGAACAGAGGGGAAAGAGGCAATGGTAGCTAGCTGACCATAATGGACAGACAGGAGAGAAAGCTGCAGCATAACAGACCATAAAGGGCAGGAGGGACGGATCAGGGGCATTACAATGGAACAGACAAGACAGGGGGGAGGGAATAGGGGTCTGCACATGGAAACAGAGGGCTGGGGGCAGGGAAGGGCAGAAGCAGCAAGATGACCATGGAGGTCAGGCAGGATGGGCACTAGAAACAAGACACACCATGGAGAGCAACAATGAGACTATGATGGCATACACACAGATCATGGATATAAGGTGGGAGGGGGTCAGGGGCAGCTAGCTGACCACACAGGGAAGGTGGGAGGGGCCATGGCAGCACAGACGACCATGCATGGCAAGCGGGAGGGTTAGTGGCAGCACAATGGCTATGATGGGGTAGAAGGAGGGTGCAGGGGCATGCACAAAGGACCATGGAGGATAGAAGGGAGGGTCAGGACCTGGGCACAGACAAGAGAGTTCAGGGGAAGAGGTCTCACAATAGACCGCGCGGGGCAGGCAGGAGGAGCAGTTGCAGCACAACAGACCAGGGAGGGCAGAAGGGTGTGGCAGTAAAATGGACCATGGAGGACAGGAGGAAGGGGATAGGGGCATGGCATGTGGGCAGGCAGGGTGGAGGTGGCAGGGACAAGTTACAGTCATCTGACAATGCTAGGGAGGTGGGAAAGGAGTGGCAGCTCAACAGAACACTCAGATTAGATAGGAGTGGCAGGTCCATGGAACATGGTGGGCAAACAGGATGGAGCAAGGGCATGCACAAAGACATCGAAAGGCAGGGGGAAGGAGAATAGGGGCAGCAAGCTAAGCACAGAGGCTAAGCAGGAGGTCAATGACAGTTGCCCACTCCAGTGGGGGGGAGGGGGGGGGAACTACAGCCGGCCATGTAGAACTGTGGCGTAGCATAAACTATCAGAGGGTGCTGATGGATATACACTACGTTTTTGTGCTTCTACAAAGTGCACTCCCCAAGTAAAGACAGGAGTTCACAAACTGCTGTTGTTGCGTCAGGAGGTATCCACTCTATTACAGAAATTTGCCATTGAAGAGGTTCCTCCATCACAACGGGGCAAAGGGGTATACTCTGTCGAAAAGGTCTGTTCGTCAATCCATATCTCGACGACTGGATTCTAAATAGCTCATCTCCTCAAATGCTGAATGACCTCTATTGCATCTGCCTGAAGTTGCTGCAACGATTGGGCCTTCATGTAAATATGGAGAAATCAATCCATCAGCCTACTCAAATAATTCACTACCTGGGGGCTACTCTGGACTCCAGCACAGGAAAAGCACAGAAATGTCTCCTTTGGAGGAGAGACTATGATCAATCAAGCTGAAGTGTAATCTCCTTCTTCGAGTTCACCAGCCCTCAGTTAGGCAGTTAGGCAGGTTGTCTTGGGGTCGATGGCATCTTGCATCTTTCTAGTCCCTAACGCCAGACTGAGGATGAGACCTCTACCGCAGGGCTTGGAGGAAAAATGGGATCAGACGTCGGCAAGATGGGAAGACCGGATTCTTCGTACCCACTCTGCGAGATCTTCCATCCCATGGTGGACTCATCGAAAAAATCTCCTGGTAAGGAGTGCCTTTCCTCCGACACAATCCTTGATCACGGACACCTCACTTCAGGGTTGGGGAGCACACACTGGTCTTCTTGCGACATAGGGCAGGTGGTCGATTAAGGAACAGACATATCGCAAACATGCTGTAGCTATGGGCAGTACATCTAGGCCTCAAAGCGTTCTACCCGTCAATACAGTCCAACTCCATATTAGTACAGACGGACAACACGACCACCATGTACTACCCAAACAGGGGGGAACTCGCTCTCACCCACTGTCTCTGGAGGCTCAGGCAATCTGGTATTGGCTCCTGGCCAGACAGCTCTCAATCACGGCAGTCCATCTGCCAGGGGAGCAAAATTCTCAGCCGGACTCGTCACTTCGACGTGCAACAAGACTATATATTAAACGACGATGTGGTGGCAGACATTTTTAAACAATGGGTTCATCCAACCATCGATCTTTTTGCGGATGAGTCAAACAAAAAATGCCACACATTCGCGTCAAGGTTTTGCCGACCAGGATCGATAGGGAATGCCCTTTTGATCGACTGGTCAAGAACCTGTTTACGCTTTACCACCTCTTCCTCTCATCCTAAAGGTCATAACCAAACTCACACGCTCCAGGATGCGGATGATTCTAATAGCACAAGACTTGCCACGCAGTGGTTGCACCAGGGCTTTCTGCATCTCTCCGAGTGTCCACAGAGGAGGCTTCCATGCACACCAGACCTTCTGTCCAAAATGAACGCGAGGATCCATCATCCCAACTGTCCCTCGTTAAACTTCGCAGCATGGCTCCTGAGGTCCTCCAGGACGGCCAACTAAACCTCCCTCATGACTGTATGAACATTTTGAGGGAGTCCAAAAGACCTTCTACAAGACATTCCTATCCCTTAAAATGAAAAAGGTGTTATTTGTGGTGCTTAAATAACAGTTTCCATCCTACCAGGTGACAAGAAGAGGTAATTTTGCCCTATCTCCTGAATTAAGCCAAGTCAGGTCTAAAGTTTACCTCCATTAAGGTAAACCTGGCTGCCATCGCGGCTTACAGAAACTCCCCAAATCAACCTTCTTTCTTCCAGCTCCAGGTGGTTAAGGATTTCCTTCAGGGTTTGAATAACATTTTCTCCCCCTGTATGCCCTCCACCTCCTTGGGAGTTGAAACTGGTTCTTCCAAGCTTATTTTATTAGCATATTTACAAAGCGACCCTTCAGCACCTCACATGGAAAGCCGCCATTTTGGTGGCCATTACTTCAGCTCGTATAGTAAGCGAGATTCAGGCGCTCTGTTCCAACGAACCGTACATGGTTTTTCATCACAACAGAGTTGTTTCAAGGACCCATCCCCTTTTTTCTGAAGGTGGAGTTGGATTTTCATGTCAATCAAACTATCTCACTATCTTCTTTCTTTCCCAATCCATCTATGCCAGCAGAAAGGTCTTGCCATTCCCAAGACCTTAAAAGAGTTCTGAAATTCTACTTAGATACGTCCAAGGCCATTATAAAGTCTGATCAGTTATTTCTAAACTATGGTTCCATCAGAACAGGTTTCCCAGCCTTGTCTTGCATCAAGCTGGCTTATCAATTGGCAAATAAACCCCTTCTAGCTTCTCCCAAAGCGCATTCCACCAGGGGGAAAGCAGCTACAGTGGCTTTTCTACACAATGTACCAATGGCTGAGATCTGCAAGGCAGCCACTTGGAAATCGGTACATACTTTCACGAGACACTATTGTCTCGTTCTGATTCCAGAGCAGATACTCAACTAGGCCAAGCCTCCTTGAGGAATTTGTTTCAATGCTCATTTGAATTAATTATTTGATGTTACTGTCATTTATGATACCCATTTTCCGGCAGGAAGAGGGGATAGGCTTGCTACTCGATTCAAGTGCTTATGACTATTGATGAGGATCCCCTGGAAGAGAACGATAAGTTACTTACCTGTAATCCTAGTTCTCTTCCAGGAATATCCTCAAAGTCATAAGCAACTCACCCACCTACCCCTGTGGCATGATGGGAAGCTAGGGGTCAAGGTTGCCTTAAAGGCACAGTGGCAGTTTTTGAGTTTCTACATTTGCTTTCAGTTTCTATGCTATTTAAGTTCCAATGCAGCCTATGGGCTAACAATGTTTGCCTTTTTCTTTGCAGGACCACTTTTCTGCTGTTCATTAAAAGCAGTTCAAGTGTCTTTTGGTCTTCCGGTTATGTTTGTGTATGTGCAAAAACTAGGTCTCGCAGCATTGATTAGCCTATTGTGGGTTTAGTTTTTTCCGAGAGTCTGCATTGATTGTTTAAAAAAAAAAAAAAATAAATAAATATATATATATATATATATATATATATATATATATATATATATATATATATATATATATATATATATATATATATATATATATATATATATATATATATTCACTGAAAAAACCATAGGTTTCACACATGTTATAGTTAGCTGAAATTTTACTGACCGCAATCCTCTGCGGATGACGTCTGATATTACATCACTGTATTTAGACACTTATTTACCCATGTCTTCTTCCATTAATCTTTAGCTATACATATATTACAAATATTTATTTTTCATAAAGACACATATGTCATCAGCAGAAGATTGCGGTCGCGTGAGTTATAGTTGCCTGCACTAACTATAACGGGGGAATTTCATTGGTTTTTTATCAGTAAAATTTCCGCTAACTATAACATGTGTGAAACCTATGGTTTTTTCAGTGAATTTACAAGGTTTTTTAAATGCTAATTCTTAACTATAACGTGTGTGAAACCTATGGTTTTTTCAGTGAATTTGTACGGTTTTTTAAATGCTAAGTTACTTTACGCCATTCGTGGCGTGCACGCCCACTTAACGCAGTTCGTTCCGTGCGCGCACGGTGCGCTTCGCGCACCGTTCGCGCACAGTGAGCACGCGGTGCGCTTCGCGCACCGCGCGCCTACTTTACGCAGTTAGTGCCGTACACGCAAGGTGGGCACGCAGTGCGCTACGCGCACCGCGTGCCCACGTTACGCACCGTGCGCACATGGAGGACATATTATGCGCTTCCTTGTGATAGGTAATCTGTTAAATTTAATTTGTAAGTGATGACAATAATATGCCATGCACAGTGTTTTTTTTTTTTTTTTTTTTTTTAATTTTTAGCGTAAGCGCACCGTACGCGTACGGTAAGCGTAATCGGCGAAATTTTCAAAAAATAAAAATTTACCGTTTTTGGCCTTGGGGGATCTTTGAGGACTCAACTAACATGGCTATGTGCATGGGCGCTGTCTAAACAGCCCCTTTATATGTTTTTTGCCTTTGTTTACAGCCCCCCCCCTCAGAGTGCGAGAGAGAAAATGGCGGCCGCCGCTTCCTGGGTTCGACCGATTCAAATGTTTACTTAGATGTAACAGCCAATCAGAATCGCGCTCGCGTACGGTAAGCTTACGGTAAGCGTACCGTAAGCTGGCTCAGATATATATATTGATTTAAAGGCTATTTTCTCAGAATCTACTGAACAGATTTACACCAAACCTACAAAAGGCACTTCCTTGACCTGAGGACTACCTCTCTGCCAAATTTCTAGTAATTCTGTTCAGCCGTTCGGGCTGAAGCCCTGTCTAAAGGTCCTATGGAAAAATGCATGGGAAAAACGCGTTTTGGGACCCCCCTTTTATCTCAGCCCCCGCTTGACGAATCCCCCCGAGACTTTCAGGGTAGGAGCGGAGCGTAGCGCCCCACCTATTTTGAGAAATTCGCGAGGATTCGTCGACCGGCGCCAAAGTTATTCAAAATAGAATGTTGCGGATTTCCTATGGAAACAGGGTCCTAACTATAACTACCTACTGGCGACCGCCAGTAGGTAATATATATATATTTTATATATTTAAAGAATACCACAATAGCGACAATCAGAGTCTCAAGTATTATGTCATTGATGCGGTCAATGCCAGTAGAAGAGGGGGTGACCGTGAGTCTAAGTTACGTAAATTGGAAACCAAATACATTTTACAACTTGACACTAAGCACCCAGGAGGCCTTAACATCACAGAGGATTTACATACATGTTTACTTTAACTCAGAGGTGGTTTTTTCAATTTTGATAGTAGATACCCTTGGGGATCTTTTAACTTTCTTAAATATTTATTGTTTTAATTTTTATTCAATAAATTTTAATTAAGTATATCTATAGAGAATAGAAATCTTCCCATATATTTTTTACATGTAGTTTTACTAACTTTATATTTGTGCATCTGTCCATTCCTCTGACATTCGCTACATGCTTGCCACCTACAACATTAATTGCTTTGAATCTGATATTTGAATAATCTTCGCATATTTTTTATATGTATTTTTACATGTTTACAACACTTCTACTCTATAGAGAATAGAAATCTTCCCATATATTTTTTACATGTAGTTTTACTAACTTTATATTTGTGCATCTGTCCATTCCTCTGACATTCGCTACATGCTTGCCACCT